>NC_064642.1:145359673-145372173 GCF_023864345.2 Schistocerca serialis cubense | reverse complement strand
TGTATCCTATTTTTTGTCCACAGTCACTTGTTGATGCAGAAACACAGCAGAAGTTTGACAGAAAAGGCCCAAAACAACCTCAGCATTGAGCACATGGTTACATTCACTGTCCACTGGAAGCAGACACAGTACTGATCTTGTCTAGATTTTTTTCATGCTCAATTTTTCATGAAAAATTGAAAGCCCTATACCCTGTGATAGGCCTGTGGCCTCAACTATTTCTTGTGCTTTGATTTGTTGATCACTCAAAAGCATACAGTGCCTTTTGTCAATCATTTCAAGGGTGGTCACTTCCATTGGATGTCCCAAGTGTTGATCCTCTTTTTTTGGATGTGTGACCATATTCAAAGTCATTTGTAAACAGTTGCAAAAACAGGAGCAGATGTGCTGTGAACTCCATCCAACTCAGTTTTGATCTGTTTTAGTATTAGGCATTTTAAATAGAAGTGTTTAATCAATGCTCGAGATTCACTTTTTTCCATTTAGTGAAATAAATGTCAGCTTGGTGCTTCAGTCAGTTGGGACAATGAAAACACATGATGTATGATGTTGCAACATTACCAGCCCTCCAGTGACAGAAGACACCTGATACAAGCAAACCCTTTAGATACTATGAGTACCATCTCTTGGGTTTTCTATGGTCTTATTGAAAGACTCATGTATGAGGTTACTGGAAGTCATCTGAAAGGGACTGTGTCCGCTGGTCAAGAAAACGCCAATAGTAATTTCTTACTTCTTACAGATAATAATGATTTTAAAACAATCCAGTTTTGCAATATACTGTTACTGAATCAACAGAAATTATGAAAAATTTTTAAATAACAATTGCAGAACTCCAAGTGCAAAGACAAAGTGTAATACAGATACAAAATCCTCAGGAATTTGGCACATTTTCAGCATTTGTATGTGCATTGGACTAGTAGAACAACTGGCAATAGAAGATTTCCAGAATGAATTTTCACTTTGTAGTGAAGTGTGGGCTGATGTGAAACTTCCTGGCAAATCAAAACTGTGTGCCAGATGGGGACACGAACCTAGGACATTTGCCTTTGCCAGACAAGTTCTCTACTGCTTGAGAGTCTCAACCTACCCTCAAAGCTTTACTTCTGTTAATACCTCTGTGATGGAGAGTTGATCAAGCTTGGATACTTCAGTTGGTAAAGCACTTGCCCACGAAAGGCAAAGATCCCACACTGAAATACCAACTGGCACACTATTTCAGTCTACCATCTGCCAGGAAGTTTCAGCATGCACTCAGTTGCAGAGTGAAGATTCTTTGTCGAAACAGTCCTTTAGGCGATGGATAAACTGTTTTTCTATAACATCCTTTCTTCGAGGAGTGCTATTTCTGCAATGTATGCAGGAGAACTTTTGTGAAGTTTGGAAAGAAGGAGATGAATTACTGACAGAAGTAAAGCTGTGAGGTATGGTTGTTAGTGGTGCTTGGATAGCTCACGCAGTAAACCCCTTGCCTGTGAAAGGCAAACACTCCAGTTTTAAGTCTTGTTAGAGCACAAAGTTTTAATCTGCCTGGAAGCTTCAGCAAAAGATTGTTGCAGCGCAAATATTCTGTTCAAGAAATCAACATTTTGCTTACAGATATGAGCAGAAATCATTTACAGTTACATTTCTGTTGCATTCATTTTACAAATGTCAGTTAATTATCATGATAAAACTTGTAAGTCATAAGAAAAATATTGGATCTAATGGATAAGAAATTTTGTGCAGGACATATAAGTGAAACAGCAGTCATAGGTGAAACCTTGGTACCATTTACAGGACAATTGTTGTTTATACATTATGTACCTGGTAAACAATGTTAAGATTTTCAGATAGTAGAAATAATTCACTGATTTATAGACTTCTACCACTGACTTTGATTTGTAGTAGGATTTTGAAACATGTACTGTATTCCAACATTACAAAATATCTTAAAGAAAGTAATCTGTTGACACACAACCAGCAAGAATTTAGAAAATATTGTTCTTGTGAAACACTAGTGGCTCTGTATTCACACACAGTAATGACAACTATTGAAAGGGGACCTTGAATCAATTCTACACTTCCAGAAGGATTTTGACACTGTTCCTTGTAAGTGACTTCTAATCAAATGGTATGCCCATGGAGTATCATCTCACAATCGAAACTCCAGACATCAGTCAGTCAGATCGATACAAAATGTTGTATATTGAAAGAATTTCAACTAAAACTGTGATATAATTGAAGCTATGTGCTGTTGTTCAGGAGAACATGCGTTGACAGTGAGTAATAAGTAACCCTGGCACTACACAGGAAAAACCACAACAACAACATAACAGGGAGTGAGTGTCTGTCATGTAGAACTCCACTGGGGAAGTTGGTAGAGTGTTGGTTTGTTGTACCAAGCATCCTGTGTGAAACTCTTATGTGGGACAACATATTCCTGACATGTAAAAGGACTGCTTGGAGTTTATAGCAATGTTCCATTGGTGGTCTGCTTTGGCTTCATTTATTAGAAAGTAGCAATTCCACAGTGTACATCTGCCATTTCACAGAATAAACTCACACAATCAGAACAGAAGAATAAAGAAACAATTGCATCACACCTGTGGAAGTATTAACAGTAATAATTATATTCTCCTTCTTCTTCTTATAATATCACTATTCTTCTTCTTCTTCTTATTATTATTATTGTTATCACTATTAATACTTCCACATGAGTGATGCAATTGTTTCTTCATTCTCCTGTTACAATTTTTTAGGTTTATTCTGTGAGGCTTCAAATGTAGTCCATAGGTTTGTTACTTTCAAATAAATGAAGCAAAAGCGGACTGCCAATAGAACTTGGCTATAAACTCCAAGCAATGCTTTTACTGACATCTTGGGTTGTCGGGTGTTCTGCCGGATATCAGCGTCGTACTTGCACGATATTTCGGTCACGTAGCTCGTGACCTTCATCAGGTGCGACCTGAGACTGCTCCTCGAGTGGACCTGGTCCAGTATTTATGCCTATGGCCTTCCCCCTCCACCAACGGCTGAAGGCGCATAGTGTTGGATCCTTTATCAGATAGGACTGTTGGAAGACATTGAAAAGTTCAAGAAGGGCAGCTCATCTCACTGTTGGAAGACATTGAAAAGTTCAAGAAGGGCAGCTCATCTTATATTATCATGAAATAGGGGCTACACTGTAACAGATATCATAAGCAAGTTGGAGCAGCAATCTTTAAAACAACAGCTTTTTTTGTAGCAGCGGATATTTTCACAAAATTTCAGTCACCAACTTTCTTAGAACACCAAAATATTTTGTTGACACCTAACTACATTTGGAGAAATGGCTAATGTTATAAAATCAGAGCTGGAGAGATTTATTTCATTTTTCCTCACATGCCACTCGGGAGTGGAAATGTTGAGAAATAGTCTGAGAGTAGTTCTATGCATTCTCTGCCAAACATTTGTGTGTGAACTGCAAAGTAATCATGCAGTTGTAATAAGAATGGATATACTTTATGCATGGTCACTTGGCACAAAAGATCATGCCCAAACTTGTGAATACAGTAATTACGTTAGTGAAAGACAAACAGTTGTGTGGACAATTATTGCACATCAGTTCTCTTCCCAAGACTGTAAGCCAGTCAACAATGCCAAAAAATTTTTCTAAATGTACATATGCTACAAATGTGGGTTTGCCTTTGTTCAACCTATCTTTTATTGTAAATCACAGCGTCAGTGTTGTCCAGAATCCAAAACATATTCCCAGTTTAGCTTCTTCAAGACATTTCATCCTGTAATAATTTGTGTTAGTCTTTTATAATCATGACTTTTTAAACTTGGTTGCAGAAAGTCCTTGGCAGAATATAAATAATGGATTGAATAAGGATAACAAATCACCATACAGTTGGGGTGTTGAGTGGTAAACAAGCATATAAACAAGACTGAAGACCTTACTAAGCTAACTATGGAAGCAGCATTTTAGCATGCAAGGGATGATAACTATCAAACATGGGGAAAACACAGGCCGTACATTCTATGGAAATTAGGCAGAGGTCCTGGCAGCAAACCTGGAGGTGCACTTCATCTCATAATTCTGCCCGAGGGCAGGTATCAGGGAGTCGATGTCCCAAGTACGCAAAAAGAATGTGATTAGGTGGATGAGTAGGAAATTGTCGGATGGAGCATAAGTGAGCAAGAGTTGGTGCTTCCAAAACTGAAGAGGGTAGATTCCTGCTTCAGCAAGCAGACTGTCTACCGGACTAGTCTGGAAGGCACCAGAGGCCAGTCTTAGTCCACAATTAATATATGGTGCCAACATTTTCAAGGGGAAGGTGCTGTAGAGCCATAACCTTGGCAACCATTATCCAGTTGGGATGATACCACAGCCCAGTATCTACAGGGGAGCATAGTGCAATCTTCACCACAACAGACTGGGCAAGGAAGAAGAGTGTGCCTAGCTTCTGCTTGCAGCTAGTGTTTAGCTGACAAATATGGGGCAGCCAAGTTAGCTTTTTGTCAAAGAGTCATTCCAGAAATCAAGACTGTGCAATGACATCCTGGTGATGGGTTCCCAAAAAGAGTTCTGGGTATGGACTGCTGTATGATGACAGAAATGCATGACCAATATTTCCAGGAGAGAACTGGAAGCCATGGAAAAGGGTCCAAGTGGAGGCCCTCTGGATGGCACACTGGAGTTGGCACTCAGTCAAGGGTACAGAGTGGGAGCTATACCAAATGTAAAAGTTATCAATATATAGTGCAGGGCTCACCAGTGGCCCAACAGAGATCACTAGCCTATTGATGGCATGGAGCCCTGTAGGATGCCGTTCTCCTAGACCCGTGATTAGCTTAATGGTGTACCAGTCCTAATCAAGAATAACCAGTGGAATAAAAGCTGGTAAATAAAATCCAATAGAGAGACTCAACAGCCCAAGTGATGGAAGATAAATAAAAATGATGCTGACAAGCAATGTCATATGCCGTATGTAGATTTAAAAAGAGACTGCAATGTGGTGTTGGTGTTCAGAAAAAGCCTGCTGGACTGCCATTTTCAACCTAATAAGATGGTCAGTTGTGAAAGGCTCCTTCCAAAAAATTCAGTGATAGGGAGACAAAAAGGTCCAAGATTCAAGAACTCAGGATAACTGGCAAGCAACAATCTTTCAAGCAATTTTCAAAGCACACTGGTGAGGCCAATTGGTCAGTAGGTGTTGACAGAAGTTGGGTTTCCATCTGGCTTACTGAACATGATCATACTATCTAACATGATAATACTATCTCACCATTGTGCACAGAGGGCACCTCCCAACCAATATGGTTGAAGACTGTGAGTAGCAGGAGCCTGTGAGTAACATTCAGATGCTGAATCATCTGATCATGAATTGAATCAGGGCCTAGGACAGTACACTGTGACAAGGCAATAAACTGACACAATTCCCAGTCAGTGTTAGGTTCATTATACAATTTGGCAAGGCAGGGGACTGAAAGATACAGAGATGTCTTCAACTTGACATTTAAGCAATCAAAAGGTAGACAGGTAAGAAAAGGACACAGACACTGTCTTGAAGTGGGTCGCTTGGTGTTCAACAACAACGGATGTGTCTGAAAACGTAAATGACGAGACCTGGTACAGTTGTTGATCTTTGGGGCAGGGAGGGAGGGGGGGGGGGAGTCCAGAAGTGTTGATCTTTGGGGGAGGGGGGGGGGGGAGGGGAGGGGGAGGCAGAAGCTACAGAGCTTGGTATGAACCATGTATGAAGAGGTATATGTTCCCAGAGAAGAGACATACCACTCCCAGCATTCCTTCTTACCGTGTTTAATGAAATAGCAAGCCTTAGTGCAAAGTTGCTTAAAAGTGAGTTGAGTGGTCTGTGAAGGATGTCACTTGAGACGTTAGAGCACTCTTTGGTGACCTCGAATAGGTGTTGCAATGTTTTTACTCCACCGTGGCAATGGCCAGTGGCAGAGGGCAGCTTGCAGAAAGGGGAAAAGCAGTTCCAATGGCCTGGGTGAATACATTCAAGACACCTCCCACAACCTCATGAATACAGTCGGATAGATTAGGGCAAAAAGACGACAGTAGAGGCATACAACTGGCAATGTGGTAATTTGCCATCATGTTGTAGTAGGGAAATTGCAAAATCAACAAAAAGTGGTTACTGTCACAAATATTGTCACAGAGTTGTGGCAAAACAAGCACTTTATCATTTGAGAGATACAGAGGCAAGTGAGTGTGCCAGGACTTACCCCAGTTCACTGCTACTAGCATCACACCACCATAGCGCATCTGTGCATAGCACAGAAGTATTGCACCATAATTTAAGAATGAAATTAAAAGTTAAAGTTGCTTTTCCTAATTTTGTGAGCATGTGCTTTAGTATATTAATGTTTAAACTGTCAAATCTCTGATTGATAAGATGAATACCTTTCCCTAAATACATGGTTTCAAGAAAAAAAAATTGGCACTAAATAACAAAGCTAGGAAGCGAAAAATTCCTCAGAATGTGCAAATGTATGTCAAAATTAACTGGTAAAAGTATCAAGTTGATTGGAACATAATTTTAGTCTGAATTCATGTTTTTATGAAAAACTGAAGGTGCTAAATATTAGACAAAGAAATATCAAAATCTATATGAAGCTTCAGTTTAGTATAAAAACATTAACTATGTAATCCAACTAAGCTAACTCTAATAGTTTTCGAGAAATTTACTGAAAACTAAATTTTGAACAAAAATGTCCTTATTTGTAGTAGATTAAGTATCTGTTATATTAATGCTAGAAAGTTCTAATTACAGCACAATATGAACCCAATAAATACGAGCGGCATTTGAAAAGTCCGTGCAAAAATAAAAACTACTTACTTGTTTGGGTTAAAGCTTTTTTATTTTTCGACATAGTCTCCTTTTAGACTTATACACTTCATCCAACACTGTTCTAATTTGTTGATCCCTTCCAAATAATAGGAATTGTCCAAGTCTGCAAAATAGCTATTAGTTGCTGCAATCCCCTCCTTGTTTGAATAAAATCTTTGTCCTGCCAGCCATTTCTTCAAATTGGGGAACAAATAGTAGTCTGAGGGAGCCAAGTCTGGAGAATAGGGGGGAAGTGAAATAAGTTGGAATCCTATTTCCATTGATTTTGCGACCACAACTGCTGAGGTGTGTGCTGGTGCATTGTCGTGATGGAAAAGGAATTTTTTGCGGTCCAAATGCCGGAGTTTTTCTTGCAGTTCAGTTTTCAAACAGTCCAATAATTATGAATAATATGCAGCTGTAATAGTGTTACCCTTTTCCAGGTAGTCGATGAGGATTATCCCTTGTGAATCCCAAAAGACAGTCGCCATAACCTTTCCGCACGAAGGAATGGTCTTTGCCTTTTTTGGTGCACATTCTCCCTTGGTAACTCATTGTTTAGATTGTTGTTTGGTCTCAGGAGTATAGTAATGTATCCATGTTTCATCCACAGTGACGAAACGATGCTTAAAGTCCTGCAGATTCTTCCTGAACAGCTGCAAACCATCCTTGTACACTTCACACTATTCTGTTTTTGGTCAAGTGTGAGCAATTGCGGAACCCACCATGTGGATAGCTTTGTCATGTCCAAATGTTTATGCAAAATATTATGTACCTGTTCATTCAAGATGCCCACAGCACTCGCAATCTCACACACCTTAACTCATCTGTCATCCATCACAATATCATGGATTTTATCAATGATTTCTGGAGTCGTAACCTCCACAGGGTGTGCCCATGCAGCCACTCCGAGAATTTTGAAACCATTTACAAGTTGTTATAACTGTAGGTGTAGGGTCACCATAATGTTTATCAAGCTTCTCTTTAGTCTCCTGAGGCTCTGCCTTCAATAAAGTAATGTTTAATCACCACATGAAATTCTTTTTCATCCATTTTTTGACAATCGCTCGACTTCCTTGATTCACACGAATGCCAAACACAAAGAAATACACCAATATGGCTGAAACTTGATGTGCATTCTTTCCAAAGATGCCACTAACTAAACATGACCTCAATATGTGCCGGTGGTACCATCCCTAAGACTTTGCACGGACTTTTCAAACGCCCTCATAATAGAGATATAACAATCCGGTGAAGGATAGGCTATCAGTAAGTGCTGAGTTATGCAGGGAATCAGAAATTCCCTTAGCAGATAGGAATGAAGTAAGAATGTTGATCATACATGAGCTCAAGGAGGAGAATGCCTTGCAGAAAATATTTAAAAACTTAAGAGGGGAGCAAAACGATGATGATCAGTTAAGGTTAGTCAAAAGCCATTTAGGAGTTCCTAATCATCCAAAAGCAGCACAATACTATTGCTTACATAAAGGAATTTTATTCTAAAGAAGAAAGTTAGATTCAGCAAAAAGGAAAATATGTTTTCCTTCACAACATGTGGATCTGCCAATAGATTACATGCATCTATGATATGGCAATTTTGGGGCCAAGAAATGCATTGCTAAATTAAGTGAGAAAGTCATTTTTGATAACACTCATCATAGAGTAGCAAGAAGTCTAGCATCCTGTGTTACTTTTCAAAAGGTACATGTGGTGAATAGTATAGTGCAGGGAGATATGCACCATGTAGAACTGAATGAACCGCTGGATTATGTGCAGCCGATCTTTTTGAACCCCTCCCAACATCTGAACGAGGATGTACCCATATTTTTGTGGTGACTGACATTTTAGCAAACACATCGAACTGTATCCGATAAAGAGAGTTACTGCCAAAATGCTTGTAGAGAAGATAGAAAAGGACTACAGGATTATTACAAATGATTGAAGCGATTTCACAGCTCTACAATAACTTTATTATTTGAGATATTTTCACAATGCTTTGCACACACATACAAAAACTCAAAAAGTTTTTTTAGGCATTCACAAATGTTCGATATGCGCCCCTTTAGTGATTCAGCAGACATCAAGCCGATAATCAAGTTCCTCCCACACTCGGCGCAGCATGTCCCCATCAATGAGTTCGAAAGCATCGTTGATGCGAGCTCGCAGTTCTGGCACGTTTCTTGGTAGAGGAGGTTTAAACACTGAATCTTTCAAATAACCCCACAGAAAGAAATCGTATGGGGTTAAGTCGGGAGAGCGTGGAGGCCATGACATAAATTGCTGATCATGATCTCCACCACGACCGATCCATAGGTTTTCCAATCTCCTGTTTAAGAAATGCCGAACATCATGATGGAAGTGCGGTGGAGCACCATCCTCTTGAAAGATGAAGTCGGCACTGTCGGTCTCCAGTTGTGGCATCAGCCAATTTTCCAGCATGTCCAGATACACGTGTCCTGTAACGTTTTTTATGCAGAAGAAAAAGGGGCCGTAAACTTTAAACCGTGAGAATGCACAAAACACGTTAACTTTTGGTGAATTGCGAATTTGCTGCATGAATGCGTGAGGATTCTCTACTGCCCAGATTCGCACATTGTGTCTGTTCACTTCACCATTAAGAAAAAATGTTGCTTCATCACTGAAAACAAGTTTCGCACTGAACGCATCCTCTTCCATGAGCTGTTGCAACCGCACCGAAAATTCAAAGCGTTTGACTTTGTCATCGGGTGTCAGGACTTCTAGCAATTGTAAACGGTAAGGCTTCTGCTTTAGCCTTTTCCATAAGATTTTCCAAACCGTCGGCTGTGGTATGTTTAGCTCCCTGCTTGCTTTATTCGTCGACTTCCGCGGGCTACGCGTGAAACTTGCCCGCACGCGTTCAACCGTTTCTTCGCTCACTGCAGGCCGACCCATTGATTTCCCCTTACAGAGGCATCCAGAAGCTTTAAACTGCGCATAGCATCGCCGAAAGGCGTTGGCAGTTGGTGGATCTTTGTTGAACTTCGTCCTGAAGTGTCGTTGCACTGTTATGACTGACTGATGTGAGTGCATTTCAAGCACGAGATACGCTTTCTCGGCTCCTGTCTCCATTTTGTCTCACTGCGCTCTCGAGCGCTCTGGCGACAGTAACCTGAAGTGCGGCTTTAGCCGAACAAAACTTTTTGAGTTTTTCTACGTATCTGTAGTGTGTTGTAACCATATGTCAATGAATGGAGCTACAGTGAATTTATGAAATCGCTTCAATCATTTGTAATAGCCCTGTATTTTGTAAAGGTTGGCAAGTCAAAGAATATCCTATCAGATAATGGCCCTCAATTTGTATCTGAAAAATTTAAGGTATGTCTTGAAAAGAGCATAATTTGCCGAATAAGGATCTCAGCATATCTTTCGCAGGGGAATATAAGCAGAAGAGTTGTGCTTGAGTTAAGCAGACTGTGTAGAACTTACGGTGCCACAAAGCATTTCACTTGGGCCGATCATATAAAAAATTTTGAAGAAATTATCAATAATCTTAAACACGATGCCACAGGCTTTGCTCCTTGTAAACTAATGTTTAATCAGGAACCACATATTATCATTTCAAGCACTGTTGATTTTCCAGACCTAACTCAGAGCTCTTTAGATGAGAAGAAGGAACAAGCTAGGGCAAACATATATAAAAGAGCCTTGGACAGAAAAAGAAGGCATTATGCAAAAGCTTCCCCACTAGTTTTAGCATTGGTGAGCTAGTGTTGGTCAAAACTAAAGAAAAATCTAAGAAAATTTCAGTGGAAACAAAGAACTTTATGCATGTTTATCAAGGACCATTCAGGGTAATAAGTAAACCTCATACAAACACATACTGTTTGGAATACCCAAAGAGTAAGAAAGAACTAGGTCTACAAAATATTGTAGATCTGAAGCAGTTTAAAAAGGACAGCAACTAGCTACTGTAGGAGCCTGCCACTCTTTGGCGGATAGATGGTTTGTCGTACTGTGTGGTCCCAGCTGGATGAAACTTTATCCCTTTCAAGTTTCATTCCCTTCTTCTGTCCTATGATAGTAAGTAAGTAATATATGTCTTCATGCTGTACATATGCTATTAGTTTGTAATGTCTTCCTAGTGAATCATAATGATTCTCGAACATGACGATAACCAAATGATGACTTACAAAAGAATGTGACAAGTAAATTGCAGGAGGAAATTCTAAAGGTTAAAATAACAATGAGTAACTTTTGAGCACCAATAACAGAAAAAGCATGGCTAAAGTAAATAAGCAATAAATAAGATCTGTAAAAAGGGTTAGTACCTAAGAACACAGAACACTTTGCATTAAGAGAAATTATTAAAGCTGGAATTTCCTAAAATCTGAACCAATAGACTCTGCATAGATTAATAATTTCCAGTTGGGAGAAAGGTTGTCTGAAGGTAAAAAGAGATACAATGTGGTGCCATTAGAGGCAAGCCAAAGCGTTTTAATATTAATTAAAGGAGATGTGTTCAAGTGGTGTGAGGATCACACCAAATCTAAAGGTAAATAATGAGGACAGTAGGCTGACGAAGAGAAAATGGAGAAAGAAGTGTCAAAATATATGTATAAATGAAAATGGGAAGAAACAGGAGAAATGAAGTCAGCAGGCTGACATATGTGTTGAAAAGGTGAGAAGTTGATGAGTAATTCCCGCATGTCTCCTAAAAAGGTTTGAGAAACGCTTAATCTTGCTTAAGGCAGATGGTCAATAATCAGATAACAAAACACAAATAAATGAATATTTGAAGAAATGCAGATCATAAAGTATGGGCATGGTATAATAAAAACAGCTTTCTAATTATGTGTGTCACAAAGAAAAGTAACTGCTGTCAAACAAATGATTTCTTTAGCATACTGATCCGTACGATAATTGAGCCAAAGGAAGGAAAAACTTACAAAGGTTACTCGATTTTCAAAGCAAAGCAACATCTACAGTAATAAGATAAATTGAAAAATTAGACCAAAATGTCACTATTTAAGAACATAAATTGACCATCAGTGCAAAATAGCTATGGTTCATGTATAAAAGAAAACAGAACTGCAGATTTTGTGATTCAGGTTTAATAATGAAGTTAAATGTTAGGATTTTATGATTAACTTATTGCCACTAATCATTCTGAACAGTTAATAACAATTTGAGAGAGAGGGAGGGGGAGGGAGAGAGGGGTAGAGGGGTAGAGGGAGGGAGAGAGGGGGAGGGAGAGAGGGGGAGGGAGAGAGGGGGAGGGAGAGAGAGGGGGAGGGAGAGAGGGGGAGGGAGAGAGAGGGGGAGGGAGAGAGGGGGAGGGACAGAGGGGGAGGGAGAGAGGGGGAGGGAGAGAGGGGGAGGGGAGAGGGGGAGGTAGAGAGGGGGAGGGGAGAGATGGGGAGGGGAGAGGGGGAGGGGAGAGATGGGGAGGGGAGAGATGGGGAGGGGAGAGATGGGGAGGGGAGAGTTGGGGAGGGGAGAGTTGGGGAGGGGAGAGATGGGGAGGGGAGAGATGGGGAGGGGAGAGATGGGGAGGGGAGAGATGGGGAGGGGAGAGATGGGGAGGGGAGAGATGGGGAGGGGAGAGATGGGGAGGGGAGAGATGGGGTGAGGAGAGAGGGGGAGAGGAGAGAGGGGGAGGGGAGAGATGGGGAGAGAGGGGGAGGGGGAGATGGGGAGGGGAGAGGGGGAGGGGAGAGG